>NC_133617.1:31745600-31792088 GCF_048593235.1 Sminthopsis crassicaudata | reverse complement strand
AGAGGGAGGCAAATAAAGCTCACATAAAATGTTGAGAAAATCAGTTTTGTATTGACCATTGTAAGAGTCAGCTGAGGAAGTGGATTGATGTGAAAGTCAGGGAGAAAGTATGTGTGTATTTTGGGTTTGTTTGCTTTTTTTTTTTTTTAACCTCTTCGATTATTAAGAATCTATGAATAGTCAATTGAGAAAATGACTTAATGTTCTTTACTTCTCCCTTCAGAGTCATTCACTTGAACAACAGGCATTAAGGAAGAGCTTACTAAACCAGGCACTATGCTAAAGCAAATAAGATATTTCTTAGCACTTAGTAACATAATGCCTGGAACATATTTAGCAGATGCATAGAAATGCTTTATTCCCTTTCCCAGCAAGCACTGGGGATAACAAGAAGGCAAAAGCATGACCCCTGGCCTTTGGGAGCTCACATTCTAATAGAGGAGACAAGTCAATCAAATATACATACAATTAATATATAGTGTGAATGGGAGGTGATCTAAGAGGAAAAGCACTAGCAGTATGTGTGTGTGTTTGTGTGTACGTGTGTGTACGTGTATGTATGTGTGTGTGTATGTGAGTATTTGACTCATTGACCTACATGTATCTACAGACTATAAAAAGATATTTTTAAGAATGGTAGCTTGAGAAGCTGACAAAATAATTTCTTCTGAAAAGAATGCTATCTTAAAAATAAAGGAGGCGAGAGAGACTTTTTAAGGGAACCTGTGTTCAGCTTTAGTTTATGAAGAAAATTTAAAGAGATTCTATTTCATCTCCTAAGAGATACTGAGTACAATAATACGGAATTTTCAGACAAGTGAAAAGGAGTCAACCATGACAACATTGGGGGTTGGAGGAAATTGGAATTCATATATATGGGAGAGGAGTCACGGAGCCCAATCTTTATAAACATGGAAAAAGTGTAGTTCTCTCCAAGGAAGACTCTGGGGAGGCTCCTTTTTGGAAGTCGTGATAATGGCTTGGAAAGATTTGGGATGTACTTTTTGCATTTAGCAACATTTCTTTTCAATTACTTATAAAGAGAATTTTCAATATTTGTTTTTGTAAGATTTTGACTTGCAAATTTTCATTTTTTTCTCTCTCCTCTTCAAGTTGGCAAGTAATACAATACAGGTTATACATGTACAATCATGTTAAACATATTTCCACATTAGTCATATTGTGAAAGAAGAATCAGAACAAAAGGGAAATATCACAAGAAAGAAAAAACAAACCAAAAATAAAAAACCTTTTAAAATGAAAATAGTATGCTTCTATCTGCATCCATGGTTCTTTCTCTGGCTGTGGATGGCATTTTCCAGCCTAAGTCTTTTGGAATTGTCTTGGATCATTATATTGCTAAGAAGAATCAAGTCTTTCATAGTTAGTCTTTACTTAATCTTTTTTAAATAATAGCTTTTTATTTTCAAAATATATGCAAAGATAGTTTTCAACATTCACCCTTGCAAAACCTTATGTTTCAAAAATTTCTCCCTCCCTCCCTCCCCTTCCCTAGATAGCAAGGAATCCAATATATGTTAAACATGTGCAAAATATTTTCAGATTTATGATTCTGCACACACAAAAAAAATCATGTCAAAAAGGGAAAAAATGAAAGAGAAAAACAAACAACCACCACCACCAACAGTATCTCTGCTAAGAAAACAATCTGAGACACTTTCTAGCTGGGTATCTCTGGGCAAGTCTCTAAACCCTGTTTGCCTTAGTTTCAATGAGCTGGAGGAGGAAATGGTCAATCACTCTAGAGTCTTTGTCAAGAAAACTCCAGAATAGGATCACAAAGAGTCAGTCATGATTGAAACAACCAAACAACATATTATAGTATGTTAGACACTGTTGCTAAGTAAACTTTGGGAATACAAAGAAAGACAAAAACAATCCCTACCCTCAAAGAGTTTATATTCTAGTGGAGGAGATAATGTATAAAAAATTAAGTACATAAGAGATTCCTGCATTGTAGCTGCAAGGTAATTTTGGTGGGAGTTGGGGGCTGGACTTGGGAAGGATAAGGGTTAAGCTGAGTCCTCAAGGAAGTCACAGATTGGAAGAGGCAGGAATAAAGAGGAAGAACCTTCTATTGAGCCATTGTCAATGAAAATATATAGAGATGGAGTGTCATGGGTGAGAGGCAGCAAGTAAGCCAGTAGGACTAGAATGTGCAGCAAGTTAGAGTAGTGTTAAGTGTGAGAAGATTGGAAGGGGAGGGAAGAGCTGGGTTTGAAGAATTTGAACACTAAAGTGAGGAGGTTATGTTTGATCTTACACGTAAAATGGAGTCCCTGATGGTTATTGAGGGTGAGTGTGTGTATGTGTGGGGAGGAGGAGGTGAGCATGGTCAGACCTGTGCTTGAAGAACTGAGTGAGTATAAATTGGGGAAGGGAGAGACTCGATCCAGGAAGACTAGTTAGGAGTTAATTCTAATAGTTTAGGCAAAAGGTGACAAAGATCTGAATGAGGGTGATGGCTGTGTGAGTGGAGAAGATGGTATGGAAATAGAAAAAGATTAGGCACTAGATTGCACCTCTTGGTGGGGGAATGGGAGTGAAGAGTTGAGGATGACATTAAGATCTTGAAACTGGATGACTGGGAAGATGGTGGTACCTTCAAAAGGAAGAGATAATTCGGAAAAAATGAGGGTTTTAAGAGGGTTAGATAATGAGGATGGTTATGATTTCTAAGGCTATCCATCCAGTCCCACCTCTCTCCTGATCTCTAGAATCATACCTTCAACTGTCTATTGAATATTTTGAACTGGATACACCATAAACATTATAAATTCATAGTGCCCAAAACTGAGTTCATTTTCTTCTCTCTTCCTACCCTTGCTATAACTGTTGAGGATACTTTTCCAGGTCACTAGACTCACAATCCATGTGTTATTCTTGACTCTACCTTTTCTCTCATCCCTCATATCTCCTCTGTGGTCAAGTCTTGTTGGCTCAACCTATATAAAATCTCTCATGAATGGACCCTTTTTTCCACTGACATTACCACCATCGTGGTGTACACTCTCAGCATTTCACATCTGGACTCTTGAAATAGCCTTCAGATCAGTTTCCTTGCTTCATCTTCCTCATTCCAGTCCATACTCCATTCTGCTGTCAAATCGCTCTTCCTAAGGCACTGTTCTAACATGTTCTTCTATTGAATAAATTCCAGTGACTGTTGCCTCCAAAATCAAATCCAGCATCCTCTGTCTGGCTTGTAAAGCTTCCAAAGCCTGCTCCCTTCTCATCTTTCTAATCTTCTTATACCTTCCTCCCCTCTAGAACTCTCCAACAAAGCAAGCACTGGGTCTCCTGGCTCTTTTTTGTCCTAAACACTCCATCTTCCAACTCCTGGCATTTTTATGGGCTGTCCCACATGCCTAGAATTTTTCTCTGACTCATGTTTGACTCATGTTTCCTTGGATTTCTTCAAGGCTTACTTAAGATCCCACCATCTGAAAAAAATCTTTCTTGTTCTACCATATATAGATATAGATATTTATTTGCATGTTGGAATCTGGCATTAGACTATAAACAAGTTGAAAGCAAGGATTTTTTTGCCTCTCTTTGTATCCCTAGCATTTAACACAGTGCCTGGCGCACAATAGGGACTTTGAAAATGCTTGTTCCTGTTATATGTTGAGCTTGAGATGCCTACAGGACATTCAGTTTGAAATATCCAAAAAGTGACTAGTGATGTGGATAGGGTGCCCAGGAGAGACACTAAGGCTGGATACGTATGTCTTAGAATCACCTGTTACAGAGATGTTAGCTGACTTCATGGGAATTGATGAACTCATCAGAAGAGATATTATTATATCTCTTTCATATGATTAAATATTAAGTATTACTGTTTAGTTACTGGGATGTGGGTGCAAACTAATTAATTACCCAATAAGAAAGGGCAGCTAGTTGAGGTGATGGATAGAGTGCTGAATCTGGAGTCAGAAGACCTGAGTTCAAATCTAGCCTCTAGCTGTGTGACCTTGGGCAACTCACTTAACCTGTTCACCTCAATTTCCTCATCTCTAAAATGAGCTGAGAAGGAAATGGCCAACACTCCAGTATCTTTGCCAATAAAACCCCAAAGGGGTTACAAAGAGTTGAATACAGTTGAAATGACTGAAAAACAACAAGAAAATTTATTAATGGAAGATAAATTATTTGATCACACCCTAAAATCATTATAAAGCTTGGGAGGACAAAATTAAATATATAGCAATAAGTCAAGTGTCTGACTTAGATTGGGTGATTTACCAATTAGTGTAGCAAAAGTCCAGGTTCTATTATACATTGTTAAATGTGGACCTACATTATTTACAAACTGCAACATGCAGAAATGTGCTCTTCATACTTGATTTTTATGAATTCATATATATTTTCTTCTGGTAGAAGGTAAGCCTCTGTAAGATATAAATTATTTATTTTTTGCCTTGGGATGCCCAGTGCCTAGCACATGTTATCGAATCATTTTAGTTGTGTCCAACTCTTCACAACCCCATTTGGGTTTTTCTTGGCAAAGAGTGTTTTGCCATTTCTAAGTGTCTGAGGCAGATTTGAATTCAAGATGAGTCTTCCTGATTCCAGCCCAGCTCTCTGTGCCACCTAGCTGCCACCTATGTACCTGGTACGTAGTAAGCATTTAATAAATGCTTGGTGAATTGATGACTCTCAGTACAGGTTTCCTTATTTATTAAAAAAACATGGTGATTAGATAAGTTTTTTAAAATAATATTTTGTTTCCCCTCAATTACATGTAAAAACAAACTTTAATATTTGTTGTTTTTCATTGCTTTTTAAAGTTTTGCATTTCAAATTCTGTCCCCCCCAAGACAGGAAGCAATCTGATATAAGTTATATGAAAAGGAAGGAAGGAAGGAGGGAGGGAGGGAGGGAGAGAAGGAGGGAAGGAAGGAAGGAGGGAGGGAGAGAAAGAGGGAGAAAGGAGGAAGGAGGAAAGGAGGAAGAAGGGAAGGAGGAAGGAAAGAGGGAAGGAGGGAAGGAGAGAGGGAGAGAGGAAGGAAAGGAAGAGAGAGAGGTAGGAAGGAAGCAGGAAGGGAGGAAGGAGGGAAAGAAGAAGGAAAGTGGAAGGGAGGAAAGAAGGGAGGGAGGAAGGGAGGAAAGGAAAGTGGGAGGGAGGAGGAAGAAGGGAAGGAGAAGAAGAAGGGAGGGTGAGAGGGAGGGAAGAAAAAAGAAAACTTGTATGTTTTAATCTGTATTCAGACAACATCAATTCTTTCTCTGGAGGTGGATAACATTTGTCATAAATCCTTTGGGATTGTCTATTCTGAGACATTCTATTGCTGAGAATAGCTAAATTGTTTACAATTCTTTATCATACAATATTACTCTTACTGTGTTCAATATTCTCCTGGGTCTGCTTACTTGGCTTTGTATCAAATCGTGTAAGTTTCTACATTTTTCAGAAATCATCCTGCTTGTCATTACTTATTGTAAAATAATATTCCATCACAATCACATACAACAACTTGTTCAGCCATTTCTTAATTGATGGACCTCCCCTCAGTTTCCAATTCTTAGCTACCACAAAAGAATTGTGTAAATACTTTTGTACAAATAGATCCTTCCCACTCCCTTTTTTCATCTCTTTAGGATACAGACCTTGGGTAAATTTGGGATACAGGCATTGCTGGATCAAAGGGCAGGGAGTTTTATAGGCCTTTGGACACAGTTCCAAATTGTTCTCTCGATTAGTTGGATCAGTTCACAACTCCACAAATAGTGCATTAGTTACCAAGTTTTCCCACATCACCTCCAACATATATCACTTTCCTTTTTTGTCATATTAGTCATTCTGATAGTTCTAAGTTGGTACCAGAGTTATTTTAATTTGCATTTTTCTAATCAATAGTGATTTAGGACATTTTTATATGACCATAAAGAGTTTTGATTTCTTTGTCTGAGAACTGCCAGTTCTCCTTTGACCCTTATCGATTGTGGAATGAGTTCTATTCTTATAAATTTAATTTAGTTCTCTATATAGTTGAGAAAAGAGACTTTTATTAGTGATACTTACTGTAAAAAAATTCCCCCCCCCCTTTTCTGCTTTCCTTCTAATTTAGGTTGAACCAGACCAATTTTTATAATTACTACCTTGTAATGTCATTTGAAAACTGATACTGCTAAGCCCTCTTTCTTCCCACATTTTCCCTGAAAATTGGTTAATATTTCCTTTAGGTAATTAGATGCTATGCCACTCGGCACGTACATGTTAATTAGTGATATTAATTATCTACCATGCCTTCAAGTCTTTTATAGTTTTCTGTTTTAATGATGTCTATTTTTACTGGTACCTTAGCTAAGTTCATGATTGTTACCCCTTCTTTTGTTTTTTACTTCACCTTAGGCACAGAACATTTTGTTATGATTCCTTATTTTTAGTTCTGTATTAATCTTTATAATGCAAACATGTTTCTGGAAAATGACATATTAGGGGCAGCTAGCTAGCCTGGTGGATCAGGTAGCAGTCCTGAAGTCAGAAGGACCTGAGTTCAAAACCTGGCATTAGACACTAAATATTTACTATTTGTGTGACATTAGGTAAATCACTTAACCCCCAATGCCTCAGCAAAAAATAATAATAATAAAATAAAAAATAAAACAACCATGTTAAAAAAAAGAAAATGACATGTTATTATATTATGTTTTCTAATACATTAATTGTATTAATGTATTCATTAATTAACTTTTATTTTATGTGCAAATTCATTTCATTTGTGTCCACTGTTATGATTGTTAATTGTATCTTTCCTCTTATATACTTTCTTCTCTTTCCTCTCGTTCCCACTCTTTACAAAGAACAGAATGGTGAGAAAAGAGCGCTAGTAATTTATGAGTCAAGCCAGCCACTTCTGTTCTCCTTCCCCTCTTCTCTTCCTTTTGTCCCATTCCTCATCACAACAGCTCTTTCCCTTTCTTTCTTTATAATCCTCTCTTCATAATCTACCCATTGAAGCATGAATTTGTTTTGTTTATGATTAATTACTCCCTGAATCTACTCTTCCTTCTACTCTATTCTTTCCCCTCTCTGTTCCTGCTTGTTTCCCTATTGAATTTAATGTTGAGTCTGTTTTCCGACCAAGTATTTACAATTACATTCCTGGTAGGCCAGCCATCTGGTGATGTCTTTGTCTATAGCATCCCATGAAACAAAGAAAAATATAAAATAATTCTCAGTGCTTTGAGGCTTCCCTTTGCTTCTGCAATGATGGTGGCTGAGTGGTGAGAATAAATGCTAAGAATCACACAATTTTTAGATCATCAACAAATTTTAATTCGACTACAGGTACCCTAAATGTGAGGACAGGTAGGTAGCAAAATGAATGAACACCGGGCTTGGAATCAGGAAGATTCATGAGTTCACATCCAGCCTCAGACACTTACTCCCTGTGTGACCCTGGCTAAGTCACTTAACCCTATTTGCTATAATTGCACAGTACCTGATATGTAATAAGTGCTTAACAGATGTTTGTTGACTGACTGACACCGTCATATTCAACACTTTGTAACCACATTTGGGGTTTTCTTGGCAGAAATCCTGGAGTGCTTTGTTATTTCCTCCTCCAACTCATTTTTACAGATGAGGAAGCTGAGGCAGACAGGATGAAATGACTTGTCCAGGGTCCCACAGCAACGAAGTGCCTGAGGCCAGATTTGACTCCATTATATACCCTGGCTGTCCCAATACACTATAGCTAACCTTAAGGGAAAAGACATTAACTGCTATAAGGATTTCTGAGCCTCAGTTTCCTCATCTGAAAAATAGGGATGACAACATTTATTCTGCCTTCTTAATCTATTTTTGTTGTATAGAAGAAGTTTTCTAAACTTTATAGCCCTATAGGAATATGAGCTGTCATTAAACAAGATCATTAATAAAAGACATGCATGGATTAAGTGTTATATTTATTACCAAAACTACAAATTAAGATTTCCAAGGTTTTGATCCAATATTAGAAAGGGTTTAAAAATAATATTCTTTAGCAAGATAAATGACCAGTCCTCCAAAAAGCCAGTTACATGTTAGTCTTTATAATATACTAGCACACTCTACATTTGATTTTCCTATAATTAAGGAGAAGAATTTTACACAGTTCAGTCTGCATAATACAAAATACAGATTTAGACATGACTTACAGGCTTTACAAAATGGAAAGTCAACTGCAAGGAGTTTGACCCCTTTAGAGTACAGAGAAATGTAACTTCTGGGATCTCTGAGGACTTAGGGCCAGCCAAGAGCTACATATAACACAGGTAAAATTCATGAGGACTCTAAAAGGGAAGAGAAACTCTTCCATCCAACAAGGAGCTATGAGTCAACCCTTTGCCATATGTGCTCTCTAAGTTTGAGGCCATTTTTCTCTTGGATTTTGGGAGGAGTATTTTTTTATAAAATCTCTATCATCTCAGTGATGAGATGAGATCATATTTAAAAATATGGCCGAGTAAGATCATACTGCTTTGGAGGCTCCATTGGGAGCACGCCATTGTGTCAGCCTATGAGTACCAGAAAAACCACCTCCATTCCTCAGGATTATTTTTCAAACTAAGAAGGGAGACATAGTCTAGGAAGAAGGAATTAGACATTTGGGATGTAGGGGATTCAGGAGGAGTAATACTTCTTGTGTGAGGGCTTGTCAAGCGTTTTTCAGGGCTGCTCATCCGCCTTTGGTGTCTGCCTGATTCATTGTGAAGCTGTAGGATGCCCAACAGCCACATTCTGGTAAGCCATCTTAGCAGATTTAAAACAAGTTGAAGAAAATCGACAGACCTCAAACCTGTCAGTGAGTTAGGGACATGTCTAACCAAGAACATGGAGACTTTTTCTGATAGAACAGATGAATGAGAATAATTCGTTCCAAAGCTATTAATTAAGATAACTTAAGAGACACTGTAGAGTGCCTAGAACTTGTCCTGGGCAACGAAAATACCCAGGTCATCTATTGCATTCCAGGCCATCACCAGTCATCCTGACTTATGTTTTCCCCCTGTGTTTTGATGACTAGGAAAGTGAGGCTGATTATTTTGTGCAACTTTACCTCACTTAAATCCAGTTTACACACAAATCATTCCCCTGTAATATCATTGGTCCTGTTGGAAAACAGAAGACAAAAACCAGTTAGTTCTTCTCTGGTATTCTAGCTTATGAATGATATTAAGGGGTTGAAACAGAGAGGGTGCTATAAATGCAAAGTTTCTAGCTTATAAAAGCTTTCCAAATGAAATGTCTTGGAACCTCATCCCAGTCACATGTAGCACTGAACACTACTACATTTAGCACTTTTCTCAAAAATGTGCTAAAATCTCTAAATAGTTCAGAATATCTTTAAAGGTGGCAATATGTAAAGAACAGAAAAAGCCAATTCTATTATTTGGCCCTTGAAAGGAAAAACATGGTGGAGAGGATTTGTAGAAGGGCTAGTGTTTAGAACCATACATTCTAACCCATAGCTATCACTCAATCCCACCTTTCTGGCAATCAGCCTTTAAAAAGGCTCATTTTCATAAAGAGGATTTTAAAGGATGAAAGAGATTTGTGCATGTTTCAAAGCAATAGGGAAAGAAACAAGAATAAAGCGATAAATCAGAGAAAGAAGGGACTGATCAGAAGGCTTAGGGAATGGGTTTAACAAAGAGAAGGGCCACCCCTCTCTCTGAAACTGGAACAGCTAAGAAGAGAGTGGAGAATGATGATGAAATGATTGAAGAGCAGAATTAGGGAGAAGAGAGCATCTCTCCATTTTTTGGAGTATTGCCTCAGCATGAGACAAGTTTTTAATTTTGATAGAAGTGGAAGAGGATATTGCAATTGGCTTGAGGAAGAGAGGTTTGAAACAGCATCATAAATACTTAACAGGCTTAAATATAGAAACCATCATCCTAAAAAAATTAGAGAGGAATGGAAAGAGGTACTTTCACACCTGTGACTAGAGTATAAATAATTTTTAAATTTGGTATCTTTTGCTTTAGCATCACTTTTATTTCCTAATAAATCTCTTGCCTACCCAGAGTTATCTTTTATATAACAAAGAACAAAAAAAGAGTGGAAAAACATTTTTTATCAAATTAACCAACATATCCACGAGTCTAAGATTATTATATTCAGTGTTCCATAGCCATAAGGTCAAAAGATTAAGAAGGGAGGGAGGGGCTTTCTCAAAGCTCTTTTTTTGGGAAAAACTTGGTCCTTATACTCATACAGAGGTCACTTTCAATTTTTAAAAGTTGAAATTGAAATTCAGTTGGAGTCATGAATGCACATACACACAAATATCTATCTATGTATAATATATTTCTTTTTGTATTTTATATATGTATATATATTACATATAAATATCCCTCTCTCCATATATATGTATGTATGTATATATATATAAATATAAATTGGAGTTAAGTGACTTGATCAGGGTCTCACAATGAAGAAGTGTCTGAACTTCTGACTACAGAGCTGATACTTTATATATTATACCATCTAGCTGCTACTGTGTATGGGGGTATATATGTGTGTGTGTGTGTTTGTGTCCTCATGGTTCTAGTTACTTCATTTTACATATATTCATTTAAGACTTTCCAGGTTTCTCAGAATCCCTCATACTCATCATTTTCTTTAGAACAATAGTAACTCATATTTATGCTCTGCAATTTATTTGGCCACTACCCAACTGATGGGTATCTATGTTGTTTCTTGTTCTTTGCTACCACAAAAATGGCTGTTATAAATATTTTGATATAAATAGTCCTGATTGTGGGGTGATATATACCTTTTCATATACAATGAGCATATTGGTTGACTTTGTTTAGCTGTTTTTTCTTAGATACAAGTTGAGATTTAAAAGAAGTTGGGATTAAAGTTAGGGAATCTTAATTCCAGAAATTACATATAAAGATAAAAGATATTAATAACATTTCTTTCTATCTCTTTCCTTTCCTTTCCTTTCCTTTCCTTCCTTCCTTCCTTCCTTCCTTCCTTCCTTCCTTCCTTCCTTCCTTCCTTCCTTCCTTCCTTCCTTCCTTCCTTCCTTCCTTCCTTCCTTCCTTCCTTCCTTCAAAATGGCCCAAGGTTCATTGTAATAAAGATAAAAGATTGAGACCAAGTGCTCTTGGGTAATTAAGGAGGGAATGATCAATTTTTAATTTGTGGATGTTTAGACAATTTTTTCCGTGAGAACTAGATGGAGCCGTAGATGGAGTGCTAGATCTAGAATGAGGAAGATTCATCTTACTAAGTTCAAATCTGACCTCAGACACTTACTAGTTTTATGACCCTGAGACAATCAAATACATTATTTTTCAGATGTTTACTAACTGTATAGCCCTGGGCAACTCACTTGACATCTGCCTCAGTTTCCTCAACTATAAAACAAGATTAATAATATTATCTATCTTGAAGGATTGTTGTGAAGATCAGATAAAGTAATATTTATAAAGCAGTAGTGCAACTTTTGGTCCATTGTAAGCACTTCACATATGCTTTGTTCCCTTCCTCTTCACAGAGGAGACAAGACCTCAAATGTACTTTGGAGAAATAGAAGAATTTACACATGAGAGAGGAGAAAGTAAATATATCCCAGACAATGAAGTTTTAGAGGAGAAGATAAGGGATTACTTTAATAGTCGGATGTAGCATTTGTGAAGTTTGGAGTAAAATGAAATAATCCTGGAATGGCAGATGGGAGCCAGATTACTAAGGGAATTAAATGGTAGTCTGGGAAGTTAATTTTTATTTAATAATAATTATTAATGACCTTAAAGTTTTATGAAGCAATTGGCACATAGTATCTCATTTGCTCCTTATAACTAGCCCATGTACTAAGTAATCACAAACATGATCACTCCCTTCTTGAGCTACTAGAGGCTTTTGAGCAGTGGAATGACATAGACTTGTACTTTGGGAAGATTTATTGGCAACCAAGGCATAGGGTATAGAGAAGGAATATTGTGAGCTAGGTGACTCATCTTGTGTTCAAATCTGTTTTCAGATCCTTACTAGCTGGGTGATCCTGAACCAGTCACTGAACCTTGTTTGCCTCAGTTTCTTCATATGTAAAAAGAAGTAGAGAAGGAAATGGCAAATCACTTCAGTATCTCTGCCAAGAAAATCTCAAATAGGATCCCAAAGAGTCAAACATGACTAAACGATTGAACAACAATAAGCTACTTAAGGCCATCAGTTCTGGAATCAGGAGGACCTGAGTTCAAATGTGATCCCAGATATATACAGCTATGTGATCCTGGGCAAGCCATTGCCTCCAAAAGAAAGAAAAATTTCCCAAAGGCCTTACTTAATCCCTTGTTCTGATTCGCAGGTTTACTATTGCCAAATGTTGTTGACAGTCACACTTAAAGTCAAATAGGATGAAAGTTAAAGAAGCTCATACTTCCCTAATAGTGCATACGGGGCTTACCTTCTCTTGGAAAGGCTGGGCCTGGAGAACGGAGTCTAATCCAGGTGCAGCTTTCAGCAGAGATGCCCCTTGGTGAAAAATCTCACCTGAGTACTCTTAAAAGGAGAATTCCCCACAAGGAATCAACTTCCCTTCCTTAGAGCCTCTTGTAGTTGCCAACCTTAAGAGAGACTAAAGCACAAAGTTCTTAGAACAATTACTACACTAGTAAAGCACAAACAGTAAATGAGTTCTCAGTTTCCCAAGCAAAACCAAGAACTTGAATGAGGGAGACAAGTCTCTTTTATAGTTTTGGGTAGTATAGAAAATAGGAAGGTTAGTATCATAAATGAAAGAAAATTTGATTGAATCAAAATTAGGAAGGAAGGCTAGCAACAGCCCCTTTCTTCCTTCCTGTGATTGAGAAATGTTCATTCTTTGAGGCCATCTGCATTTGCAAGGACACAACAAACCAGATTTCTTTGGATAACAGACCAGACATCCAGAAAGGATACTTGATGGTGTAAAGATACTACTTAATGTCCACCTGCATCCCTCAAAGGTAACATATCTTCTTAAGACAAGAATAGAATGATGCCATCCATATCCAGAGAGAGAACTATGGAAACTGAATGTGGATCAAATGTGGATTTCACTTTATTTGTTGCTATTGTGGTTCTTTCTTTGCTTATTTTTTCTTTCTTGTGTTTCTCCTCTTTTGATCTGATTTTTCTTGTGCAGCATGACAAATATGGAGATATGTTTAGGATAACTGCACATGTTTAACTTACATCTGATTGCTTTCTGTCTTGGGGAGGGTAGAGGAAGGGAGAAAGGGAGAAAAACTGGAACACAAGGTTTTGCAATATTTAAAACTACCTTACTTACCATGTATTTTGAAAAATAAAATACTATTTAAAAATAAATTTAAAAAGAATAGAAATGATTAACAGAACTGGATTTCTAAATTTTACTCATTACATACAGATCATCTAAGTTTCGGAATTAAATTTAGAAACAAAGAATCATAATTTAGGCAGTTATAGGACAAAATCATCTAACTATAAATAGGAACAATTTTTTAAAGATACAGAATCAATCTGATTATATCAATAGATTTAAAGGTGGAAAGGACCTTACAAGTCAACAGGTACAATTCTAGTATCAGTTTCTTCAATGTAGCTTGAAATAATTTTTGTCTACTTAGGGGACTTCCTATTCTTTGGCCAACCCATTAGAGCTTATTTCCCATAATTAGGTTTTCCATTTTTATCTATGTGCTACTGGAGTAGTTGTGAAGTCCATAATTTTTCAATTCCATATCAAATATCTAAAATTATTTCCATTCTACTTATTACAAATGAACGGGGCCTTAATCTCCTACACATCATGGTAGACCACAAAATCCTGTGTATATTCTCCTCTGGGTTCTGGTAAGGCCTTATAAGTCAGAACTCAAAGTCCTTTAATAAGACCATAGGAATGAAAGATATATTCTAAGTGGCTATACTCACAGCCTGGCAAACACTATGGCCACAGGTTAGGGATGATTGCTGAAGAATTATTTAACTTGACAAGCCAATTTTGAAGAGTGAAGCCATCATTCATCACTTATATTCAAGAAATCCTGAAGTTCAGAGCCATCCCACTGGACTGCCTCAGCCCGATGGACAATTTCATACATTAGTAAGGAGAGGAGCATTCTTATGTGAAATCCTAGTGCAGAAATGACATGGAGCTCCCCCAAATCCATCTGGAATAGATTCATTTGGAGTCTTGTTCTAAGGCCAGGGATTTATTCTAATTGCCCCAATCAGTGATCTCTTTTCAAGCCATAATGTACAGGGCATTCTTTACTGCAGTTTAAGGTATTAAAACTTAAATGTAAGCCTTTAAAAGCTTTTTAACAAGCTGTTGTTAATTTTTTTTATTATCTCCTTTGCTGTCCGTACTATAGGATTGTTAGAAACATATCAAGGAAAACTTATTAAAGAAGAATCAGATATTGAGGAAATTTTATTAAAGAAGATTTTTAAGAAATTGTCTTAACATTTCTGGCCAGAAGCAGGCTGGACTCTTCTTCAGGAAGAGGGAACTCTGAGCAGAAGCAGAAGCAGCTTTATGCTTGTTAGTTTGGTGCAGTCCTTCCCTTCAGAGACTGGATTGGTCTGCTTCCTTCTAGATTACAACCTTTCTGATACATCCACTATCTATTTACCCCTAAATATGTATCAGCATGTCCCCCCTCTCTCATCATGCATCCCATGTTCAAAAATGGCAGAAAACTTCTCCTAGGGACTGTGTTGTTTAATATTCAATTAGCCTATTAAGCAGGGACAATATTGATTTGTTCAAGATTTGATCAAGACCCCAGCTAATTTGGGTGGGATCTGCTATTATCTTAAGTTTGTGGTTTTCTCAAAACCACAAGATTCTGATTGCCTGAATACACTTGTACCTTCCTAGCTCCCCAATTCCTTGTTTGCTCAAGGCTTCTATTGATTACTTAATTGTTGTGTGGAATTTTAGCCTTCCTTATCCACTGTCCTACACTACTTCAAAGCTTGCAACACTGTGGAAACCTAACTTTTCAGTATTTCTCACAGGTATGTGCTACATGTCTAGTTTTTAAAAGTCTTTTAATGAAAAATAAAAAGCTTTAATAATAAAAAAATAAATAAATAGTCTTTTAAAGGCATGAGCCATGGACCCAAGATCAAAGACTTTGAGAATTGATAGCCATGTTAATGGTGAACAACACCTGACAGCATCCTTTCCAGTTGGGTTCCAAAATGTCTTTCTTTGATATTCTTTAATGGGGACTCAATTATCAGGTTGTAGGAAATGCCTTTAAGATCAGTAGAGAGAAGGCCTTAGTTGGGTCTTCCCATGAGTATCTTTTGATCTAAGAACAATCTTCCAATCTGGAATAGATTTCATGCTTAGAAGAACAAGAGCTAAGATGATGAACCATATCAGATTTATTTCAGCACATTCCTTGGCCAGTTTGTTTCAAGATAACATTATTTTCTACTTCTCCTGCTGATTGAATAGATGCTAGTTATTTTAAATTATGACTGAGGAAAAATTATTATGATTTTAATAAATCTCAAGATGATAAGTATAATGATTAATAAATTATTATGATTTTAATAAATACTAAGATGATAAGTATAATGAATATACTAATCATTTAGATTTCTGAGTTGCCTCTTCTGACTCAAGAGTCAGTCTTACACTGCAGCTTGAAATGATCAATCAATTGTTAACGCTCTCCTGTAAATGTTAAGTGAAGTGTATCAAAGATTGTAGAGCCTATTGCTGTCAGAATTCTCCCACCAAGTAATGACTCTTGTGATTTGAAATAATCACTTAAGAACTATTCCTACAGAACTAGAGAACACCCATATTGTCCTGCATTTGTGGACTTGTCATGGTAAACCATTCAGGCCTTTAATCTGACTGTATTGTAGTCCACTTTCCCCCTCCCTTCCCATTTATGATTTCTGTACCAAACCTCTACCTTCCTGCAACAGGAGGAGGCCTCTTTCCCAGGAGAAATTCCTATTTGCAAACTCTATTCCTCATTGTGAAAGTGATTGTTTAAACTGTTACTTGATCTCTAAAATCTGTTTCTTGAGGCTCTTTTTAACAATGAGGTGATTTGAGCCAATTCCAATAGACTTGTGGAGTCCTGAAAGTGTTCAGTGGGGACTGAATGTGGATCACAACGCAGTATTTTTACCTTTTTTGTTGCTATTTGCTTTTTTTTCCCCCTTTTTGATCTGATTTTTCTTGTGCAGCATGATAAATTGGATTATGGGCTGTCTAGGGGAGGAAGGAAGGGAAAAAATTTGAAAGACAAGGTTGTTTGTAAGGGTGAATATTGAAAATTATCTTTGCATATATTTTGAAAATAAAAAGCTATTTTTTTTTAAATCTCTGCTTTGTGCAGGACTAGCTGTCCACAGTTTAGAGACCATGACAGGGAAATTCTGATAACACTACTAATTCTTGGTGACTATTGATATGCTACCCAAATCACTTCCTCCCAGATCTTCCCTCCTTCTGAACAGAGATAGCAAAGCAGGATGTATTAAAAATGGAGAAAGCCACTGAAAATGCCTACTGTCTAATTATTATTCTAATTAAATACAATTATTAGGTCTCAATTGCATAATTAGACCCAATTATTGTTATTTAATTATTTTTATTTATAAATTTAATTTATAAATTAATTTAATACAATAAATTTAATTATGTTTATTTAATTATTAATGGGACCACCATTGCCCCAGTCACCTAAACTGGAAAATCAGATGTTTTCCTCATTTTCCATATCCACTCAGAGGCTAGGTCTTATAGATTTTAATTACTTAACATTTCCAACATCTGTTTCCTTCTCTTTTCTGGCACAGGTCCTTATCACCTTCTGCCTGAACTATCACACTAGCCTGTTGGTTGGTCACCCTGTTTCAAGTCTTCCCATCCAGTCCATCCTCCAGAGCCATCCCTCTGTTGATTATCTCCAAAGGATCCTATAATTTATCTATCCAAATCACAGAATGTAAAGTAGCATTATTAATGTTTGTATATGTTAGTAAATGCTTTAGTAAATGCTAGTAAATGCCCTTTAGACAATCTAAATCATATGCCAGATCTTCAGCCTCATCCTACTGGTAATTATTAATTTTCCCCCAGGTTGTTTCCTTAGAATGGATCACAAAGATCACATAATACAAGTCCTATCTAGATTTATGGCCAAAGAAGAACTAGAAAGCATTATGAAAAATGGATAATTTTGATTACATTATATTAAAAAGGTTTTGCACAAACAAAACCAAGCAGTGAAGATTAGAAGTCAGTGTTTCTTATAAAGGCTTCATTTGTGAAATATACAGAGAATTGACTCAATTTTAGAAGAATACAAGTCATCCCCCACTGATAGTCAAAGGACATGAACAATTTTCAGATGAAGACATTAAAGCCAATTTTAGTCATATGAAAAAAATGTTCTAAATCACTATTGATTAGAGAAATGCAAATTAAGGCAACTCTCAGGTACTACTACATACCTCTCAGATTAAGATGACAGGGAAAGATAATGATGAATGTTGGAGTAGATATAGGAAAGAAAAGTGGGACACTGATGCATTGTTGGTGGAGTAGTGAACTGATCCAATCATTCTGGAGAGCAATCTGGAATTGTGCCCAAAAGGCTGTCAAATTATGCACACTCTTTGATCCAGCAGTGTCTCTATTGGGCCTGTATCCCAAAGAGATTCATAAAGGAGAGAAAGAGACACACATGTGCAAAAGTGTTTGCAGCAGCTCTTTTTGTAGTGGCAAACTAGAAATTGAGTGGATACCTATCAGTTGGGGAATGGCTGAATAAGTTATGACAGATGAATGTAATGGAATATTATTCTATAAAATAAGGGGAAGATTCTAGGAAGATGGTGGAGTAAGCTGGTAAATTTCAAATGTCCAGATTTCTCCCACAAATAGAACAAATATATGCCTCAGGGTGAACATAGACTGGCAAAAAATCAAAAAGACTTGAGGCAGAACAGGAGTCCTCCAGGTAAAACCCAAGAAGATCTAAAGAAAGACTCTGGGTTGGGGATTAACCCATGTGAAGTGCAAATATCTTCCTACTAACTCCCAAACATCAAGTGGGGACCTGGGTGTTGCTGAAGACTCAGCAGGAACCACAGGACAGCTTGAGGTGTGGGGGTCCAGGAATAAGGAGTGAACCTCTGCTGATTGGAAATGCCAGACCCAGCTGTGCTGCAGGGTGAGAAGGAACCAGCACACTGGGAGTGCAGAAGCAGGGGGGCCTTGGACGCTGCTGGTTACAGGCTCTTGCTGGGACGCTGCTGGTTACAGGCTCTTGCTGGAGAATGGAGCTCTTGGTTTGAGGTTCCAGCTCAGAGGAAGAACAGAGGTGAACCTAGAAGCACCATTCCCTTGTCCTATGATTTGAGGTACTAACATTATTTTTTAAAATGAATTGGCAAAGGAGAAAGATCCCAAATATAAAAACTTGCTATGTGAACAGAGAAGACCAGGGTTCATCTTCAGAGGAGGACACCAAAGTTAAAAAAGCTTCTATCCCAAGAGTAAAGTGAAATGGCTCCTTGGCCAGAGACAATTTTTAGAAGAATTCAAAAGAGAATTTAGAAATCAAATGAGAGACATTGAGGAAAAACTAAAAAACAAAACAACAAAAAAAACCCAAACAAAACCATCCAATAAAAACAAGAAGATTAGGGGGAAAAGTTAACCAACTAGAAAAGGAGGTCTAGATCTCAAAGATGAAAATAATTCTTTGAAAATTAGAATTGGACAGGGGGAAGCCAGTAAAGCTATGAGACACCAAGAAATAACAAAACAGATTTTAAAGAATGAAAAAATAGAACAAAATGTGAAGCATTTTATAAGAAAAACAACAGATCTAGAGAACATATCAAGAGAAAATATAAGAATAATTGGACTGCCTGAAAGTTGTAACCAAAAAAAAAGAACCTTGACACAATAATGCAAAAAATAATCTAAGAAAATTATCCTAGAGTGATAGAACAGGAGGGGAAAGTAGAAATAGGAAAAATATACTGATCATTACCTCAACGAGATCCTTTGTTGGAAAACACATAGGAATATTATTGCCAAATTTTGAAACCCCCATATCAAAGAGAAAATTTTGCAAGAAACAAGAAAAAAAAAACCAATTCAAATACACTGGCGCTACAAATAGAATTAGACAGGGCTTAGCAGCAGCCACAATAAAATACTGCAGGTACTGAAATCATATTTATTGACAATTAAAAAAATTAAACCTGTGGCCAAAATTATCATATCCAGAAAATTATTTGTAATATTGAATAAGAAAAATGGACATTCAACGAACTTGCAGATTTTCAGGACTTTCTATCAGCAAAACCTGAACTTAATAGAAAAATTAACTATAAGAGCCAGTATCAATTTCAAGGAACTCAATCAATATGGACAAATTATTTATGGGTTGTTTTTTTTTTTGTTTTTGCTGAGACAATTGAGATTAAGTGACTTGCCCAGGACCACACAGCCAGGAAGTGTTAAGTGTGTGGGATAAAATTTGAACTCAGGTCCTCCTGATTTCAGGGCTAGTCCTCTATCCACTATGCCACATAGCTGCCTCTATATATTTTTAACATGAGAAATGTATACCATATGTTAAAGATTGACATCAACAATGGGGTAGCTCAAAAGAAAGATTGGGGCACAGTTAAAAATTTTTTTTTGTTTTTTGTTTTCACAGTTAAGATTAATAGCCATCAGTATATTAATGAGGTACAGAGGAAGAATAGACACAGAGGCAATAGAGGAGGGAGGAGGGTTGTAGTTCTGAAAATCTACTCACATCTGGAATGGACTAAATAAATAACACTACATATATCCTATGAAGGGCACAGCACCCTCCAAAATTTCTAAAGAAATAAGGGGGGAAGGATGAGTGAGTGGGGTAGCAAAGAGTAAGGGAAAAAGAAAAGGGAGGGATCCTTGGATGGGGAAGGTTAAATAATATCACGGCAAGTTAAGGAGCAGAATTTAAGCAAAGAATTAAATTTTTCTACAAAGATAGGAAAGATGTGTGTGTATATGGGGAGGATGTGGTATGTATGTATGTGTGTGTATATATATATATATATACATATGCATACATAAATATTTTTTTCTAAACTATAACTTGCTTGGAGTGAGAGATGAAAAGGGAAAAAATAAAGTAAAAAAGATGTGCATCAAAGAACAAAAGAACAATTTACAAGGAAGTAAAGATGGATATGCATGAATACAATTTCTACTAATACATTGTGTGTACATATATGTGTGTGTGTGTGTGTATATATATACTTTTCTGAACTGTTAATTTATTATTATATATTTTGAATTCTCCCTCATGTTCTGCTGGGCCCATGACAATGTTTTCTTTTGTTTATTATTTCTTTTCTGTTTTTTTCTTACATTATTTGAATAAAATATTTCTTAAAAATAAATATTTAAAAAAGAAATGATGAGCAGGCTGATTTCAGAAAAGCCTGGAAAGACTGATGCTGAGTGAAGTGAGCAGAAACGAATGGAACATTGTACACAGCAACAAGAAGATTATGTGTAATCAACTAGATGCTTTTCAACAATGAGGTGATTCAAGGCTATTCCAATAGACTTGTGATGAAAAGGGCCATCTGCATCCAGGGAGATTGAATGTGGATCAAAGCAGAGTATTTTCAGCTTTTGTTATTATTGTTGTTTGATTGCTTGGGTTTTTTTTTATCTTTCTCATGTTTTTCCCCTTTTGATAGATTTTTATTGTTCAGCATGATGAATATGGAAATATGTTTAGAAGAAGTGCACATGTTTAACAAATATTGGATTGCTTGCTGCCTAAGGAAAGGAGTGGAGAGGAGAGATGGAGAATTTGGAACACAAACTTTTGCAAAGGAGAATGTTAAAAACTATCTTTGTATGTATTTGGAAAAATAAAATACTATTAAAGAAGAAAAAATTCCCATCTAGGTTGAACTAGAGCAGCTAGGTCATGAAGTGAATAGAGTTTGCATTTGAAGTCAGGAAGCTCATCTTCCTGAGTTCAAATCTATTCTCAAACACTTATCAGCTGTGTGACTCCGGGCCTCAGTTTCCTTATATATAAAATGATCTGGAAAAGGAAATGGCAAATCACTTCAGTATCTCTGTCAAGAAAATCCCAAATGGGGTCTCCAAGACTGGAACATAACCTCCCAACAATAATTCAGTCTGAACTAGATTCTGACCTTGTCTGGGATCAATATTTGACATCATATCTCTTCCTTGAATCTTTGCCTGATTTCATTTGGCAAATTGCTTTATTCTTTGGATTTGTATTTCCAGCTTTTAGCATAATACTCTATCACACAGTGCGCATTTAATAAATGCTTTTTGATTGATTGACCACGATATATTAGAATTGATTTACATCTCCCCGAAGATCATGGCAACTATCAATTCTTTGCTCTACTTCCTTCTCTTATCAAATAATTGGAAATTGAAAAAAAGGAAATTCTTTAATCAGATTGCAAAAATCACTTGGAGTCCAAAAGGCATCAACTGTTTTCTCCTGGGAGTTAGCAAAAAAGACGTCAAAATCCTTTTCCCTTCTTATTAAGTCCCATTCTTTTTTATTAATTCTTTATCAAAAAGTGAATTTTTGTATGTTTAGTTGGCCCGAATCGGGGGAAAAGTCCTGGGCAGATCATGGCATAGGGGAAGGAAGCTTCATTGTACCCTTGTAATGTGTTTGATCAAGTTCCAAAGGATCCACTCCTTTTCCCTCTTCTCCATTGGCAAGGGTCAAGCAAGGATCAAGAGAAAGAAGAGAAAGGAGATAAGACTGGCCAGGAGCACTTTTTAAAAATTAGTTTTTGGACTTGGACCTTCTTTCTCATTATTAGAGACTTCAAGACTGCTGACTTGAGACTTTTGAGGCTTTCGGGTAGCTTCTGCCTACCAATAATAGTTGTTATTGCAGTTGTCAGACCACAATATTTGACTCTTCATGACCCCATTTGGGCTTTTCTTGGCAAAGATACTGGAGTAATTTGCCATTTCCTTTTCCAGCTGATTTTACAGATGGGGAAACTGAGGCAAGCAGCATGAAGTAATTTGCCCAGAGTCACCGTTAGTATCAGATATAAATTCAATATGATTTTTCCTGACTGTGCACTATGGCGCCACCTTGCTGCCCAAGCAATCATAGTAACAACTAGCATCTCTATAGTGCCTTAAGATGCACTAAAGTGCCAGTCTCAGTTCCCTCATCTATGGGGGAGGATGGATAATAATGGCACTTACCTGGTTGTAATGATAGTGAAGCCCTTTGCCAGCCATCCAGCACTATTATATCAGGCTGTTATTTATAACAGTCCAAGATCATATTGACTTCTACCTAGTCTCAATACTATTTAATTGTGGAAGAAAAAATTTGTAATTCTGCATTTCATTCAAAGACTATTAGAGACTATTTATTGATACTCAAGCATTGTTGTTTAAAGGGAGCTCCATACTGGAAAGGTTTCCTCCACTAATTGGAATTCTTTACCCGATTAATAATCCCTTAATTTTATAGCGATCAAAATCCTAAAGCAAAATTGTACAGCAGCTAGAACAAAAGTACAAAATCCAGACTTTTTAAATATTTGCAATAGCAAGGCAGAACATTCTGATTTGCTTAAACAAGTCATATCACCATCGGTGGGGTCTTGGAGAAATGACTGCCTGAAACCATTCAGTCCAGCTAAGGGAACAAAGAGAGGCTGCCCTTCATTGGATCAAAAGCTATCCCCACTCTTGATTTAGCACTATGATAATTTTAGTTTCAAGGAATCAGGATTCCTTCCCGAACTTAACTCAGTCTTCTGTTTAAAAAGTTAACTAAGTGATGCACAGTTAGAGCTGGAGTCAGGAAATTTCCAAGATGATCCCTGAGATCAAATCCAGCCTCATTTATTTCCTATTTGGGTGATGTTGACCACATCACAGAACCTGTTTCTGAACTATAAAATGAAGAAAATATTGTTGTGAAAATAAAACAATATTAGATGTAAAGTTTCTGACACATAGTGGATGCTACATAAAAGCTAACTAAGATTATTACTATTATTCTATTATAAAAACTGATTAAGTCTTTGATTAAAAAAAAAAAAAGCAAAGCAGGTCATTGCTGCCTTGACATTTATTAGGTCTTTTAAAGTATTTTTATTCAGTTTGGATTAATGGCTTCAGACTAAAATACCATATTTTTATTGCTTAATTTTAAAAAAATTTCCAACCAGGATGGCTACTTGAACAGTTTAGTTCTCCTACAATTATTCCAGAAAGCCAGATAAGTCACAGAATGAAGGAAGTCTTTCACTGGGAGATTAATCAAGAAAGTCCCTATGCTCATACAATGGGAAGTTCCCATAAATCTCTACTGTAGAAAGCTGGGGGTAGAAATATGATTGAGGTACCAGTTCCTCATGTCAGAATCATCCTAAAATCTTTCTCTTTCTTTGGAGATATAAAAAGAATCCAGGACGACATGTCTTTTCTCAAAGCTGGAAAACAGAATATCAGGATCTCTCTTCCCATAAACTCTGCCAATTTGGCCCCTCACATAGATGTGCAGAGATTTTCACCAGTGAGGAGATTCTTAGGCAAATAAGCTTTAAGTACGGGTTACATCTAAAAATCACATCAACTCAAATAAGTATCAGGAAATCCAATGAGAAACTATTGTGAAGTGGCTTCCAACACATAACTGCTCAAAAATTCATCCAGAAGCCGATAGCAATAGAAAAAAAATATTTAGGGAGACCAAGGGCTTCTGACCAGTTCCTTTCCTAATATTATTTCTTAATTTAAAAATAAAGAAAAAGACACCTTGGTGGATATGTTTTTACTGTCAGTTTTGATGAAGAGTTTGTTTTTCTTTTTTTTTTTCTTTATTATGAAGGGAGAGAGATGGAGGTGATATAAAAACAAAATAAACAAATAATATAATATAAGGTGTTTTTCCCTGATGAGAAAAATACCAATGTATTACCATGCCTCTGGGTAAATGAAACCAGAAATGTATCAGTGTTGCTATAACAATAATAGATCAGATAGTGATTAGGGGAAGTAATTAATAAAATATTTACATCATCTAGAGGAAAGCTTCTTAAATTGTGGGTGGGAACCCTGAATGGAGCTGTGCAACTGATTATGAGGGTTGCAAAATTATGACTTATTATTAGTAAAAGTTTGCTTTCTATTTGTATTTTATATACTATATACCAGGGTCATGTAAAATTTTCTCAGATAAAAAGGGTTGTGAATGGAAAAAAAGTTTAAGAAGCCCTGTTCTAGAGGATAGATTAGAACTCGATTTTATGATTCCCACAAAATGGAGGCTGTGATACTTTCTAGATTGTTTTGCTGGCAACGGCATTATTAAAAGCACACTTTTGAGCAGGATTCATTCATCTGGGAGGAAGATGGGGCATTTGGCACAAATGACTGCAATCACACATCATGGTGATACTGCAGAAGCTGAAGAAGTAGCTGACCAAGTATTTCTGAGTCATTCGTAGCTGATTATGACCTAGATGATGTGATAAAAACAAGTTGGAGATTACATGGAGATGAGCAAGTGAGCTTTATACCAGGAATGCCACACTGGTTCAACATAAAATATTAATATAATCGAATGAAATTAAATATGAAATATTAATGTAATTGAATGAAAATGTTAATATAATTAATGATATCAATAACAAAAGCAATAAAAATCATATGATTATATTAATAGATACAGAAAAACTTTTGACAAAATACAATGCTCATTTCTTTTTTTAAATTAATTTTATAATTATAAAAATTTTTTTGACAGTACATATGCATGAGTAAATTTTTTTTATAACATCCCTTGTATTCATTTTTCCAAATTTCCCCCTCCGTCCCTCTATTCCCTCCCCTAGATGACAGGCAATCCCATACATTTTACATGTGTTACAGTATAACCTAGATACAATATATGTGTGTAAATCCAATTTTCTTGTTGCACGTTAAGAATTGGGTTCCTAAGGTATAAGTAACCTGGGTAGATAGACAGTAGTGCTAACAATTTACATAAACTTCCCAGTGTTCCTTCTCTGGGTGTAGTTGTTTCTGAACATCATTGATCAACTGGAAGTGAGTTGGATCTTCTTTATGTTGAAGATATCCACTACCATCAGAATATATCTTCATACAGTACAATACTCATTTCTACTAAAAAAAAAAAACCTACTTGAAAATATAAGTATAAATTGATTTTTCCTTAAAATGTTAAAAGCATCTACCAAAAACCAATAGCAAGCATTATTAGCAACAGAAGTAAACTAGCAACCTTCCCAATAACATCAGAAGTGAAAAAAGGATACCCATTGTCACCCAAAATTTTCAGTATTGTATTTGAAATGCTACTGATAGCAATGAGAAGGAAAAGAAGTGGAAAGAATCAGAATGGCAATGAGAAGATAAAACTATCTTTTTGCATACAATATGATAGTATGCTTGGAAAATCCTAGATATTCAACTACAAAATGAATTAAGACAATAATTTTTAGCAAAGTGTAAAACTATAAATTACTTCACATAAATCATTACTATTTCTATATATCACTAACACAGCCCTGCAAGAAGAGATCATAAGAAATATAAAATATCCATGAATATAGCTGCCAAGACATCCAGGAACTCTATGAACATAATTACAAAATACTTTTTATACAAACACAAAGTCAGATTTAAATAATTGGAGAAACATTCATTGTTCATGGATAGATAGGTTAAGCCGATAGAATAAAAATGACAATTCTACTGAAACTTCAGTGCCATCCAAATTAAACTATCAAAAATTATTTTATTGAACTAGAAACAAATAATAACAAAATTTATTTGGAAGAACAGAAGATCAAGAATATCAAAGGAATTAATTTAAAATGTGAAGGAAGAAGGTAAAGTGGTAATAATCAAAACTATTTGGTACTGGCTAAGGAATAAAATAGTGAATAAGTGGAATAGAGTAGGTGTACAATACACAGTAGAAAATGATTATAATAATCTTGTGTTTGATAAATATAAAAATATAAACTTTGGGGATACAAACGTATCATTTGGTAAAAATTGCTGGGAAAACTAGAAAGCAGTCTGACAGAAACTTGGTGTAGACCAATATATTTCACTATTTACCACAATATTGTCAAAATATATACATGACCTAGACATAAAAGGAGATACCACAATTAGAAGACAATGGAGCATATTAACCTATCAAATTAGAAGAGGAATTTATAAATAAGCAAGAGATTTGTATTAAAAGAGCATTATGGGATACAAAATGGATAATTTTAATTACACTAAATTAAAACAATTTAATAGAAATAAAACCAATGTAGCTTAGATTAGAAGGAAGGCAGAAAATGGGGGGAGGGGATTTTATAGACAATTTCTCAGATAAAGGTCTCATATCTCAACTATATGGATAACAGAGTCAAACTTATAAGAATTTGAGCCATTCCCCAATTGATAAAAGATCAAAGGATATGAACAAGCAGTTTTTGGGAGAAGAAATCAAAGAATCATTATTGATTAGAGAAATGCAAATTAAAATATCTCACATCTATCAGATTGGCTAAAATGAAAGGAGAAAATAAATATTGGAGGGATGTGGGAAAAACTGGGACACAGCTACATTGTTAGTGAAATTGTAAACCAATTTAGCTATTTTGTAGAGTCATAAAACAGTGTATACCCTTTGACACAGCAATACCACTATTAAGTCTGTTTCCCACAGTAATCAGGGGAAAGGGAAAATAATTTATACATTCTAAAATATTTGTAGCAGCTTTTTGGCAAAGAATTGGAAATCGAGAGGATTGTTATCAATTGGGGAATGACTGAATAAGTTGTAGAATACTACTATGTTGTAAGAAGCGACGAGCCCATTGTTTCTAGGGGGAAAAAAGAAAAACTTCCATGAAATAATGAAGTAAAATGAGCAGAAGCAAAAGAACACTGTATACAATAATAGCAATATTGTTAGAAAAGTTACTGTGAATGACTAAGCTATTCTAAGTAACATGATCATTCATATCAACTATGAAAGACTTAAGAAGGAAATTGCTTTTCATCTCCAGAGAAAGAACTGATACATAGAAGAATGCTTTGTAAGGTTCTACATCTATATTTATATCAAATGCTGGATATCCCTAATGTGGGTTTGGGAGGGAGGAAGGGAGACAACTTGGAACTCAAAATATAAAAAAATAAATAAAATAAATATAGAAAAAAAAAGAAATCACATAGAGATGAAGTTCTGGCACCATCCACTCTGGGGCTATTTGGATACAGACATGGGAGAATAAAAAGGCAAACTTCATAGAGCAAATAATTTCCATTCCCATGAAACCAAATACATCCCAGTTTCCAAAAATATCACAGAATAGCATTTTTTTTTTAAAAAAGCTCATAGTGTGTCATTCTCCAAGAGAATCTGGCCCAATTAGTTTAATTCCTGAGTTTGAATCCTGATAAAATCCCATTTATAAAAGGCTCATTCCTAATGCTTCTTATCATTAAAATGCAGAGCTGTTCATTTTTCAAACTTATCCATGGTCATAGATGTTATTTTCATTGATTTGTTGATTCATCTTTGTTACAGGAAAGGAATCAATCTTTAAAGAAGGAAGCTATGACTGGAAAGGACTCAATAAATCAGTCATTCAAACAATGTATTTTTTAAAAAAATAAACATTTTAAAACAGTGCATCTTAAAATACAGACACAATTCAGCCACAGTCGTGTACGCATGGAGCCTTATATATGCTCATCTTAATATCTATTAGAGTAGTCAGTAGTTCTTTAAATGTAGCACTGCACAAAGAAAATAGAAGACTATAGACTTGAAGATGGAATCAATCCCAGAAGCCATCAGGTTCAATGCGCTCACTTTCGTTTTGCAGATGAAGAAATTAAAGCTAAATGATTTGTCCAGGATCATACAACTGGGAAGCGTCTGAGGCAGGAGTGGAATACAAGTCCTCCTGCCCCCAAACCCAATGCTCTATCCAATATGCCTCATTGCCAATACAGGTTAGAAGATCCATTCTACATTCAACCTTGGTTCAAAGAAACCTTACAGGAGGGATCTAAATGGGTGATATTTGGGGCAATGCCTTTTCTCCAATCTTCAAGTTGTCAGCCTTCAACAAGACTTTGTATGGAAAGAGTCTCATTTTTTTCTCAGAAATACTTAAATTTCTCTCTACTGTAGTAATTCTGATTGGCTGCAAAGGCATAGGGAGGGTTTCTAGACCTTAGAAACTACATACACTCTCCTTCCCAGATGCGTAATACTGAGCTGGAGAAACACAATGGGAAGGTTTTTTTAATTTGAGGTATTCCAAGAGTAAGCCACCAACGGCTATACTAAAAACACTGAGAAGAAACTCAAACTTGGGGGACTCTAGAACTAATTTGAAGAAAGTCTTCCTTCAGGATACTGTCCAAGATTGAGATGATGAAACCTGAATCTCTGTAGAAATTTCTGACTCTGGGTCTATGATCCATTAAGCTGGGAGCTCTTTGAAAGCGGGGACTATCTTATGCATCTTTTCATCCCTAGCACTTAGCACCCACACATGGCTCAGAGTAGGTGCTTAATACATATTTGTTGACTGATTCATTGACTGATTCTGCAATCATCTGAAGAAATCATAGGTCCTACTACTTAGCAAGAACTCAGTCCTTAGAAAGAGCACTCAGTATGGAGTCACAGGATCTGACTTGACGACTTAGTACTTGTGTGGTCTTAAATAAGTCACTTCAGTTCTCAGTTTTCTGATCTGTACAATGAAGAGATTGCACTAGACTTCAGAACTCCCTGTCCCATTTCAACTTAGTTGAGTTCAAGAAGAATTTATTAAACATGTGTGTCAGGTACTCTTCTAGGTACTGGAGATGCAGGGGCAAACATGTAATGTAAGATGTAAAACTAATATAAATGTAAGACTAAATATATTCAAAGTCATATAAGTGAGGGAGGACTAACAACTGAGGGCGGGTGGAGGGATTGTCAAGAGAGAGATCTCCTATAGGAAGTGGTATCTGAATTGAACCTTGAAGAAATCTAAGGAGGTACAAGAAGCAAAGAGAGCATCCCAGATGCGGGGGGGAAAGCCTGTGCTGAAGCAGGTGACAAAATGGCTTCTTCAGAACAATAGAAAGGCCAATCTAGCTGGAATGGAAGAGTGGAAGAGAAAGTATAATGGAAATTGAGTCTAGTGACTGCTAAATCATTAATAGAGAGGAGTCAGGAGGACCTGAGCTCAATTCCAAACTCAGGCTCTTAATGACCTTAGGCAAGCCACTCAACCCTAATGAGAGAGATAGAAGGAGGAAGAGAGGGAGAGGGAGAGGGGGGGGGGGAGAGAGGAGAAGAATGAGGAGGAGGAGAAGAAAGAGGAGGGACAGAGGGAAGGAGAGACAGACAGACAGAGAGAGGGAGGGAGACAGAGAGAGAGAAACAGACAGGGACAGAGAGAGAATCTGGAAAAATAGGTTGAAATCAGATTGTGAAGAGTTTAAAGGCCAAATAGAGGAGTTTCCACATAATTGAAGAACAGTGGTTCCCATTGATGGTTGGAGAATATCCTCAGAGTTTGCAATGATGATCCATGCCTTAAGCAATAAATAATCATAAGGAATATTATGACTAGTGTATTAAACTACCTTGTGGGCTCATAACCCATTTTTGTGTTTGTTAAAAAGGGGTTCTTGAAACAAACAAAAACAAACAAACAAGTAAACAAAACCAATATTTCCTAGAGAGAAATGACATGATCAGAGTGATATTTAAGAGTCTCAAATTGATAGATTGGAGTGAGGAGACAGTG
Source organism: Sminthopsis crassicaudata (assembly GCF_048593235.1). Classification (NCBI taxonomy): domain Eukaryota; kingdom Metazoa; phylum Chordata; class Mammalia; order Dasyuromorphia; family Dasyuridae; genus Sminthopsis; species Sminthopsis crassicaudata. The sequence goes on along the minus strand of NC_133617.1, from coordinate 31,762,198 downwards.
GAGGGAGGGAGACCAGATAAGAGGCTGTTTGTTGGTATAGTCCAGAGGAATGGTGATGAGGGTCCAAATGAGGTGGGTGGTCATGTGAGTGGAGGAGAGGGAACAGATAGGAGAGGTGATTACCTCTCCCCCCCCAGTCATTTCCAGATGATGTCTCCTGCAACTTTCCACTGAATTCAGACTCTGCCCACAGAATTCTGGGCTCAGATAGATGAACTTTTGCCTGACTTGTCTGAAACTGGGCTATTTCCTGGTCATTTCCAGCCCATGGTACAGTATGTGCATGCCCTGTCCCCTTTCTACTCCGCATTTGAGTTGTCTTTCCAATTAGAATGTAAGTTCCTTGAGAACTATCTGTTTTCTGTTATTTGTGTCTCTAGCACCTAGCCCACAGTGAGTATTTAAGTACTTAAGAAATGCTTCTCCACACATTCATTCAGGAGATGGAATCAAAGATTCTGGCCTTGAGGATAGGCTCTAAATCTATGAACCCAGAATTCAGGACTTAGATCTATATTATTCATACTCTGTATTGGTTACCATGTCCATTTTTTATATAATTAAAAGAATAGTATACACTTTATGGCACATTTAACCTTTTACAAAACATTTTCATTTATAGGGTCTTATTTCATCCTCAAAAGGTCTCTTTGGATTGGCAAGGCAGATTTTTGTTATCATTTCCCAGGTGAAGAAACTGAGGCACTAAACTAAAGTAGCCGTGCCCTGGGAAAGTACCTTTCTAGAGAGAGTTCAAACTTTCAAACCAGAGTTCTTTCTCCCAAATCTCTCCCTATACCTACAGAGCTTCAATATGAGAAAGGAAGTTTCCATACCCCAAGGCTGAATCTCTCAAATCTTTCTCCCAGAAGCTAAAGAATGTTAAAGATAAAATAAGTCGATTTTAGAGACTCTTTGGCTCCAAATATGTGTATGGAAAAGGGTTCTTGAAGCCAGTGTACTTCCCATCCTGCTTGGGAAAATGATCTCGGATCGTCCACCGGCAGCAGCTGGGCAGGATGGAGAAGCTGGCCATGTCATCGCTGCCAAAACGCCAGTCAAGGTAGCGCCTATAAGCACAGTGCCGGAGCTGGTTGGTCAGGGCATCTGCATTTGTGTCCAGGAAGGGCTCTTGGTAGAGCAAGATGAAGCGCAGGGTGGCCCTGGAGAGGACCAGCTCCTCAAAGAGGGCTGAGGTGGTGATACAGGGACCCTCCCTCCTACGACAGCACAGCTCTTCCAGGCACTTGTTGCTTCCTGGGAGTTGGGATGGGCGGCAGTGCCCACAGTGACACCATTTGGGCTTTGCCTGGGTTGGAGGACTTGGCTCTTTCTTCAGGAGCTGCATTTCTTCTGGGGATACAAGGCTGAGGCTGGCATCAGGGTGTGGGGGAAGAAGCTTGGCCAAGTCTGTGATATTCGTCTGGGGTCTCTGCAGAAGGCAAATGTCCAGATTCATTAGAAATGAATAGCCTTCTACCTTAAGTTTCTCCCTCAACCCCATTATAATCCATCTTCCACTCTGCTTTCAAGGAGATTTTTCTAAAGTATACATCTGACTATATCACCCCCTTATTCTATGAACCTCAATGGCTCCCAATCACCATCAGGATCAAAAACAAATTCCCATGTTTGCACTTTAAGCTCTTCATAATCTTCATAATCTATCTCTCCAGCCCCAACTTTCAATTTAGTTCTTTTTAGCCAGCCCACATGTGCTTAACAATACTCCTCCCATCATAAAAAAGGAAAAAAATACCTACATATATAAAAGTGCTTATAGCACCCCTTTTTTAATTACGAGGAATTGGAAACTGAATGGAAGCCCCTTAGTTGGGGAATGGCTGAATAAGTTATAGTATTTGAATATAATGGAATATTACTATTCATAAGAAATGATGAGCAGACTGATTTCATAAAGCCTGGAAAAACTTTCATGAAGTGATGCTGAGAGAAGTGAGCAGAACTAGGAGAACACTGAACATGGCAACAAGAAGATTATGATCAATTCTGATGTTTTTCAACAATGAGGTAATTCAAGCCAATTCCAATCGTCTTGGGATGGAGAAAACCATCCACATGCAGAAATTGGACTGTGGAGACTGAATGGATCACAACATAATATTTTTATCTTTTGTTTGTTTGTTTGCTTGCTTGTTTTTTCTTTCTTTCTCATCTTTTGTTTTCTTTTTTGATCTGAGGAAGCCCCCTCTTCTAATTCAGAGTAGAACCTACTCTATAACTTATTCTTAGAAAATTGTCTCAAGCTTTGTGAGGTTAAGTTGATTTTGCATTAAAAGAAAATAACAGAATTTAAACTCACAGGTAACACAGTGGACAGAATACCAAGCTTAGAGCCAGGAAGACTCATCTCCCTGAATTAAAATTCAGCCCTTGAGCACGTCACTTCACTCTGTTTACCTCAGTTTCCTTATCTGTAAGATAAGCTGGAGAAAGAAATAGCAAACCACAACCAGGATACAAGGATAAGTAATCTGATTTCTAATTGGTGGAAAGATTAGGGCCTTTTGGAATTGAAGGGGAAAGCAAATAGATGCAATCCCCTGAAATCAGAAAAAGAGATATCCTACTCCCGCTCCCACCCCCAAGTATCTATATTTGATCAAAGGAATAGGGAAACAGTAACTGATTAATAAATATAAAATCAGTTTTCAAATAAGACATATGAGTTGCTTGAAATGTATAGTGATGAGAAAACTTTTTATATTAGTTTTCAGGTTTCTAGTCCTGAGTTAAGGGTCTCTAACCAACATGCAGAGATCCAGCTTCCCAGTCACTGGATTCAAACAATGCAATAAAGTTTTCTCACAATTTCCATAATTGAATAAAATTTTCTCACAAGACATAAGTTGTATAAAAGGGGAATGGAAAAGCTCCAGATTTGAATCACAAGATGGAGTCAGGGTGGTTTGCTCAATCCCCACAATTCTCTTATGTGGGCAGCATCTGGACACAGAACATTTGGGCAACTGTGAAGTAGTCTAAGGAAGAAGTGTTGAAGGGGGTGGTGGTTAAGTAGGACTGGGGAAGAGGATAGATGTGGGGGATGCTATGGAAGTAGAATCAACAATATTGGGCAACTAGAAGTGGTGAGGGGAAGGGAAGGGAAGAATTACAGAAGACTCTAGAGTTTCAACCATAGCTGACTGAAAGAAGGAAGATGACACAATTATTAATAGAAATAGGGAAGTTAGAAGGAAGGGCAGGATTAGGGATGGAGGGAGTGCTGTTTTGTACATAGGATCATAGACTTAAAACTTGAAGAGACACTGAAGGCCAAAATGTCTCATTTTACAGTTGAGGAAACTGAGGGACAGAATGGCTTAATTCCTAGTCCAACTTCTCACAGCTACTAAATATCTAACATTGAACTTCTTAATTCCAAGTTTAATACCTCATCTAATATGCTACAGGGAGTTCTGTCAAGAAATCTGGAGAGACTCATTCAACAAAGACCAGCTCAATGAAAATTGTGAGCATCCTAGTGATGGAGACAATCCATTTTTGAGAAGCAAGACTCTCCACCCATATTTTTTGGTAGAAGGGAAAGTAAATGCTAACATTTCTAAAGTTTGCATATACAGAATGTCTCAAAAGTCTTGATGCACATTATAAGATTTTAAAATTTTAAAACTTCCAGAATATTCTCTCTTTCCTTATCTGATTCAAATCAATAAGTCAATCCTTAAGTGCCATAAATATCAATGGTTTAACTTACTGGAACCTCCTCCCCTTCCACGTCTTGCAAGCTTTTCCCCAATAACTGCTGATCCACCATCCGAATGTGAGGCTCATCCACAAAGGACACATACTTTAAAGTCTAGAAGGAAAAAAAAAAGAGAAGACAAAATGAATTTCTAATGATGTAGCTGTTAAGATCTGTTAAGGACTCCCCTGAACTTGTCTTTTTGAGTTGTCTTATTTTCCAGAAACAATGGCCCCAGAACATGCAGAAGGCCCAGAAGGAGTCAAGGATAATGCCCCACCCCAGCTGATGTAATTTGTTGTTTGTGTCCCAAATTGGACTCAAGACAGGCGCTAGTCAATCTGTGCCAGGCTGAGAAACTGCTTGTGCAGCTGAGATCCTATAGATTAGTAGCTCTTCCCATCTTCATGGTCTAGCAATTCTGAAGGGAAAAGAATAGGGCTTTTGCTATCACCTTGTTCCTCCCCTTCAGGAAGGGTTTTGACATTTTCCTACCTATATTCACCTTCCCATGTCACTTCCCTTCCTCTTTTCTCCTCTTTCCTTTGTCCTAATATTATAAATATGCAAGCTTCTGTATGAATTGTGAATTTTGGGGGTTCCACATGCATGCCCATTTCTTTTGTAATAAACCTGGTTTTCACATAAATCTCATTATGTTGTGATTGCTTGTTTGACATAGTATATTGACATTATTTAAGGGAAAGAAGGAAAGAAGGAAGGAAGGAAGGAAGGAAGGAAGGAAGGAAGGAAGGAAGGAAGGAAGGAAGGAAGGAAGGAAGGAAGGAAGGAAGGAAGGAAGGAAGGAAGAAAGGAAGAAAGGAAGAAAGAAAGAAAGAAAGAAAGAAAGAAAGAAAGAAAGAAAGAAAGAAAGAAAGAAAGAAAGAAAGAAAGAAAGAAAGAAAGAAAGAAAGAAAGAAAGAAAGAAAGAAAGAAAGAAAGAAAGAAAGGAAGAAAGGAAGGAAGGAGGTAAAGAAGGAAGGAAGGAGGTAAAGAAGGAAGGAAGGAGGTAAAGAAGGGAAAGAAGGGAAAGAAGTGAAGGAGGGAAGAAGAGAGAGGGGAAGAAGAAAAGAAATGAGCATTAAGTATCTAATCAGTGTCAGGAAGTGTGCTAAGCACTTTTACAAATAATATCTCATTATTTAAGGGGAGAATATTATCTTTATGTTAATAAACCCTTGATAAATGATAAACCTGACCATAAACTGGGGCCCACTAGAAGCTCATTGTTTCTGTCATTTCCATTTCAAAAATGAGTCAAAAATGGAATTCGGATTATCCTCTTAGTCTCAGAAATCACCTATTAGACCACACTTTTGGAAGGTCTCATATTTGTAATCTAAATTAGTTTCATTCTCAAGTATCCCTTAAAAACTTCTGAATTCATTTGTATTTTCTCAGCTATCAATAATTTCTAATGTGACTAGTTCCACAAGACTTTCATATAGCAAAATAAAATATAATAAAGCATATATAATACAATACACTCGCATAATAACAATATTACTGTATTATAAAACATTAGCAACCTAAGCAATTTCATTTTATTTTAGATCATAAGTTAGTGTTTTGAGATTTTTTGCATTGAAGATGAATTTCTTCTTACGATTTTTGAAACTGTACAATAGATAATGAATTGTGCCTGGAGCAGTGCTGTAAGGAAAAAGACAGACACATTGAAGAACAAAGGAAGGCTCTGTGTGTGCTGTTTAAAATGCCAGTTAAACGGCTATAAATACAAGGAATAATGAAACTCAAAGCTGAAGTCTTGAACAGTATTCTCTGGGCACTCGGCCATAACTAGGGCTCAATGTGACCGATTCTCAGTCAGACAGCCCTTGGCCAAGTGACATAATCAGTGAAATTTGTTGTCTCTGCCCCTTCCTTCCCCATTTTATTGTGGGGAGAGGGTTTCTTTTAAAGCCATGGCAGACTTCTAAAAGAAGGGTGGTTACCATTAGAGGAATATAGTAAAGTTCAATGGCCCACAAAAGAGTAGAACTCATGACTTTAGTGTTCGATTGCCATGCTTTATGACTTGATTCATATTTTTTAAAAATTTAAATAATCTTTTATTTTTCCTAATTACATGTAAAAATAATTTTTCACATTTATTTTTATATTAATCTTATTCATATTTATTGTCATAAAGTTTTCAGAAAGAACAATTTAAAATGTCAGCTACTACTATATTACTTTCCATTCTTAAATTTAATTCCTTTTTTTTTAATTAAAGCTTTTTATTTTCAAAACATATGCATGGATAATTTTCAACATTCACCTTTGCAGAACCTTGAATTCTAAATTCCTTCCCCTCCCCTAGATAGCAAGTGTTGATTCATGTTTTCAACTGAGTTAATCAATGTCCAGCATTATATTGACCTTTATATAAGTTTTTTAAAAAATTTTTACTTTTGCCAATTACATGTAAAAAAACAACTTTTTTTTAAGGGTACACTTGTACATTCTTTTTTTAACATATTTCCTTGTGAATCATGTTGAGAGAGAAAAATCAGAACAAAAGAGAAAAGCCACAAGAAGAAGAAGAAAAAGAAAAAGAAATGAACATAGCATATATTGATCTTTGCATAACTAAAAGTAAGATGGTATCCACCCCTTACCCGTTTGGGCTCCTCAATGGTCTCACACTTCTTCCTGTAGTAGTACTCATTGACCCCACAAGGCTTACAGACTGGACAGCAACGATAAACACTAGTTCGGCAGCAGGCACTTGAGTATGTATCAATGAGAAAATCAATGAATACTGTGGCCTAGGGAAAATGTAGAGAGGCTAGAGTTAGTCTTTTACCAATTAATCTTTGAATGTCTAGAAAATAAATTTGGCAGTGCAGAGAGAAGGCTAGCTTTGGAATCAGGAAGACCTAATTTTAAACCCTCCCTCCAGTTCTTAATAGCTTTAAATTCTCAGTGCTCTATGCGACTCTCTACAACTAGTCTTTTTTGGTAAATAGTATTTTATTTTTAATTACATATAAAGATGATTTTCAATATTTATTTTTATAAAATTTTGAGTTCCAAAATTTTCTTTCTCCTTTCTCTCTCCCTCCCCAAGAGAGCAAACAATCTGCTATGGATGATACATGTGCCATCGTGTTAAAAATATTTCCACACTAGTCATGTTGTGAAAGAAGAAATAGAACAAAAAGGAAAAATCACAAAACAAACAAACAGAAAAGCAAAAATAGTAAGCTTCCATTTGCGTCAGGCTCCCTAGTTCTTTCTTTAGATGGAGATAGTATTTTCTATCACAAGTCTTTTGGAATTGTCTTAGGTCACTTTATTACTGAGAAAAGCTAATTCTATCATAGTTGATCATCACACAATGTTGCTGTTATTGTTTATAACTATAATCTTAGCAAATTTAAGAGAAGTTGCTAATCTCTATTGATGAAGGGATTTGCACACCCTCGTTCCTAAACCGATGAAATAACATAGCCAAACAAAACAAATCAAAGCATTAAAAAAAAATTATGGAAATGAGATACTTACCAAACCAAAATAGGAGAGAGTTGAGCCAATGTACATGATTATTTGGATGAAGTCAAACTTTCCTCCCTTAAACAAAATGAGACACGTTAAATTCAAGTTCAGAATGGAAAGTGACATTCTGACATTGCAATTGTCACTGATGGATGGAAAGGTGGAGATAGCTATTATGTGGCAGATATAAAATATCATAATTTGACAGATCTTTCTAAAATGATCATGACAGTGGGCACAATAAAATGGGAGCCAGGCTGTCTTTGATTAAAGGCTCGCCTACTGTTTGCCTTCCATAAGCTCTGTTCCTCTGATCCAGTTTAGGGTTGGCCGAGGGCATGTCCTGATTATAACTCAACCCTCCAATAAAGGGGGTAAAGTATATTCCAGAATGATTGCTTTACAGGGAGAAGGTAAAACTTCCAAGCTCGCTTCTTTTGGATCTAAAAGCAAATGTCAGGAAGCATCTGTTTAGACAGATTGCTGCTGGTCTTTTGGAAATTTCTAAAATCATAGAAGCATAAATCAAAATGGGACTTATCTACCTGAGGGCCAAGGACAGATTTGGAACGCCATGACCATGGAGTTGTTTTTTTTTTTTCTTTTTTTTTTCCCTGAGGCTGGGGTTAAGTGACTTGCCCAGGGTCACACAGCTAGGGAGTGTTAAGTGTCTGAGACCAGATTTGAACTCGGGTCCTCCTGAATTCAGGGCTGGTGATCTATCCACAGCATCACCTAGCTGCCCCCATGACCATGGAATTTTAAAATATTTTTATACCTACATTTTTTGTCAATATTATTTTTTAAACATTTTTATTCAAAGTTATGAGTTCCAAATTCTATCCCTTCCTCTCTCTTCCACCCAAGACAGTAAATAATAAGATATAGGTTTACATGCCTACATTTCAATATTATTATTATCCTTTCTAATTGTTGTAACCTTCTGTAAATTATTTTACATTTTTTGTTATTGTTCATTCATTTTTCAGTTTTGTCTGAATGAGGTTTTCCTGGCAGAGGATTGCCATCTCCTTCTTCAGCTCATTTTACAGATGAGGAAACTGAGGCAAACCAGATGGAGTGACTTGTCCAGGGTCACACATCTGGGAAGTGTTTTGAATTCATGAAGATGAGTCTTCCCTATTCCAAGAGCAGTGCTCTGTGCACTATGGCGCCACCTAGCTGTCCTAACCGTAGTCTATAATCTTTACCACGCATTGAGGATACAAAGAGAAATGGCAGGAGCTCACATTCATATTAAATTATTGGAAAATAGGAAACAATAATTATCATTAGCCAAATTCTCTTAATCTAAATGCTGGAATCTTCCTGCCCTCCTGTTCATAGTCAGGACATTTCTTCCTCCTTGATCTACCTTCAATATACAAGGAATTGAGGAAAAGAGGGAAGAGACACTTCTTCATTCCTCTGAGCAGTTCCAGGGATAACTGGCCATAGGAATGGATGGAAGAGAAATGCTTACTGTGCCAAAAACCAGAATGTCAAAGCGGATTCCAAAAGCTTTAATCAGATTCCGTTTTTCGACGTTTCCTTCCATATAATATCTGGCAAATCTGTAAGAAAGGAAGAATTCACAATGAGCAAAATACGAAGCTTTTCGATGAGGGGGGAAAGCCTGTGCTGCCTCGTGACACAGAGATGTCAAGCTAGAAGTAGCCTTAAAGGCCAGCTAGCCCACTCCCTCCATTTTATAGATGGGGAAACTGAGGCAAGAGAAGTTGACAGAATGGTAGATTTGTAGATTTATCATCGTGACCTTAGCATGCATCTAATCCAAATCCCTCATCTTACATATGGAGAAACCGAGTCCCAGAAAAGTTAAGGTGACATCGTCAGCGAGAGCATCTGTGATTTTGTGAGTGTTTTGATGTGTGTTGACACTTCTTCCACCAGCCCCCAAATTGCAGCCCTTCTTAGAGTTCTGATAGTCTTTTAGACTTGCTGGGAAATCCCCAGATTCTCAGACTATAAGCCAGTGAAAGGCCTTTGGACACAGGGGTGGGGTAGGGCAGTTGTCTGAGGATCATTAGTCATCAGCCTAGCAGCAGCCGGAGGAACTTCCCAGCCACTGAGACTCTCTCAAGCCAGCAGCTAACTATGAGGGGGAGAGGGAGGAAGGGAGACCCGCCTTGGTGGTAGATGAGGCCGAGGGGACAGTCCTGGGCCTGGAGTTAGAAAGATCTGAGCTGAAATCCAGCTTCAGACACTTGGTAGCTCTGGGTGACCCAGGCAAATCACTTAACCTCTGCTTGTTCCCTCAGCTTATAATAATATGGATCCTTTCCCATCCGGCAGCTTTCCTGGACCATCTCCAGAAACTTATCACTCTGGATGAAGAAATTAATTCCAGTGCTCACAATCCTCAACCTATGAGGCTTCTCTGGGTGTGTGTCTCTGTCTCTGTCTCTCTGGCTCTGCTTCTCTATGTCTCTCAGTCTCTTTATCTGTCTCTGTTTTTGTCTCTCTGTCTATGTCTCTCTGTTTTTCTGTGTCTTTGTCTCTGTTTTTCTGTCTCTCTGTTTCTCTGTCTCTGTCTCTGTTTCTCTGACTGTCTCTCTGTCTTTTTCTGTCTCTGTCTCTGTCTCTTTGTCTGTCTTTCTCTGTCTCTGTTTCTCTGTCTCTATCTCTCTCTGTTTATGTCTCTCTGTATCTCTTTCTGTTTCTCTGTCTCTTTCTGTCTCTGTCTCTCTGGGTGGAGGGAGGAGCTCCTCCCTGATCATCTGGCATTTAAGGAGAGATCTTAGGGAACCTTTATCATTTCCCACTTATATCTGTTTTCCTAGACGTCACGTTTTCAGAAATTCATCATTTTGCAAGATGAAATCAACCCTGACATTCACACTTTCTCAGATCATTTCCACCATGGCTGACCATCTCAGAAAATCTCCCCTTTTTTACAAGACTGGGAGCTCCTAGAGAACAAGGACTACCAGTTCCTTTCTTTCTACCCTAAGTCCTTAGCACAATGCTAAGTAGGTGCTTATAAAGGCTATGTTTAGAGGGATCATAAGAAACATATCCTCCATTGGTACACAGAAAGGAGAAAGCCTAGAAACATTCTCCCTTCCACTGTCACAATGTCCCTTTCCTACTAGTCTAAGCCATCTGTGTGTCTGTGTCAGTCTGTAGTCAAATGCTTCCCAATTCAAAATTCATTTCCTCTTTTGCTGTAATGATCTGATCTATACTCTCCAGTTCAGGAACTTATTTTCATGGCTGCACATGAAATAAATGCCATTCTTCTTTTCCTCTGATCCACCAGACTCATGCTGTTTATGTAGGTGAAGGCCTGGCTTTGCCCATATAATAGTTATTGTGAAATCTGGGAAATTCTGATTATGAGAACCAGATCATAGACTTCTCTCTCTCTCTCTCTCTCTCTCTCTCTCTCTCTCTCTCTCTCTCTCTCTCTCTCTCTCTCTCTCTCTCTCTCTCTCTCCCTTTCTCTCTCCTCCCTCTCTCTCTCCCTCTCCTCCCTCTTCTGTCTCTCTTTCTCTCTCCCCCCTCTCTCTCTTCCCTCTCTCATAACTATCTTTATATTCCCCACATTTAGCCCCTCCTCCCTCCAACAAGAGGAGAGAAGTCACATAAGATTTAAAGGAACGGTTTCCAAGAGTATTTTAATAAACTTCTATAATAGTAGTTAGTGTATTTTGGTATTCCATGTCGGTATGAGATCCAAAGACAACTGAAGTAGATTTGGGTCCCTGGTGAGTGAACTCTATACATGGGCACAGTGTCCACTTCCCACCAGGGACCGTCTACTCTTGTCCACTCAGTCCCAGAGATGGCAGCTGGGGAGAGGAGATCTAGGTGACCAAGAGTGGGAGTTTCTGAACTCTATCTCTCTGAATCCTTGGATTTCCAGGGCTGAGTACTTTAGAGAAAAAAGAATGCTTGAAGGCATAGAGGAAAGAATTTGGAGGCAAGGGAAAGCATCCCAAGGGGGTCAAAACCCAAGAATCTTGGATAGAAGATAATAAAGCACATGGTCCTCTATATATCTTTTCTCCTTCTTCCTTTTCTCAATCTCCTTATCTTTCTTCTTTTTTCCCTCTCTCTTTCCTTCCCTCTTTTCCCCTCCCTCTCTTTCTCTTTCTCTGTCTGCCTTTCTGTCTCTTCTCTTATTCTCTCTCTTCTCTTTCCATCTATTATCTCTTTCTCCTCTCAATCCATTTAACTTCTTTCTTCTCTTCCCATTCCTCTCTCCTTATATTGTCCATCTTTCCCTACTTCCTCTCTATCTTCCTACTCCCTGGGAATTTGAGGGAAATATTTTAAATTTTATTTTTCTTCCTAAAAATAACTTTTAAAAACCTAATTGGATGAAAGATTAGAAAGAAATCTGATGGCTAAAGGCAAGCCGCATTCATTTCAAATTATTATTTGAAAGCAGACAGAATTAACAGCATTTTATGGTTTTTAAATTAATGGTTTCAATTGTAAATATGTTAGGACGTGGAAGTGAATGTAAAGCTAGTTCAGCACATTCAAATGCAAGCTAAATAGAGAATGCTAGTTTTGTTTTTTTCTCTTACTGACATACAAGTTCAACAAGGAGCAACAAGGGATTAAGCCACAATTTATGCTCCTTCCCGTCACCTTCTGGGAAAAATAGAAGTGTATGACATAACCTGCAGAGTCCAACTGTAAAGAGATAATAGAATGTAAGCTACCTGATGACAGGTGGGAGTTCATTTTCTCCTTTGGATTCTCTGCATCTAACACTATACTAGGCACATAGTAGGTGTTTAACCTATGCTTGTTGAATTGAATTGATTTGGATTGAAAACAGCCACAACCTGTCTTTTCCTAACTTATAAGATTATTTTGAGAAAAGCTTTTGGGGAAATCTCTCAGGTACTGCCATTTTCTCTTTCTACAAAGATTTTCTCTATTGCTTATTCAGTGAAATACATAATCTAACACTTTATTCTTAGTAAATATCAATGTTATACCTGTCTCTGTTTCCCAGAGAATTCAACATCACCCTAGGAACTAATGTTCTCAGACTTAGCTTGGAGACTCACAGGACATTTACTAGCATCTAATTGACAGATTGCTCCTTATGGTTTCCCAATCTAGCTTCTGCTGACAGGAAGGCAATGTCTAATCATGTTCATTTTTCCTGTAATGATCACAAAGTATTCAGCCAGAAGATGCAGCATTAAGTAAGAGCATGAGCGCGCGCACACACACACACACACACACACACACACACACACACACACACACACACTCTTCTGCCTCCCTCTATCCTCTACCAATTTCTCAAAAAGTTTACAAAAGCTTTCTCCTTATTTTGGTGCTTTGAATGACAGGATTTAGCTCTGGAAGGGACCTTAAAGATAATCTATTGACTCACTCATTTAGTAAGCATCTATTAAATACTAAGTCCTTAACATGTAATTTATATAGGGAGGCATACAGTAGGACTGCTAAGTGGCACTATGGTGCATAGAGCTGGGCTGGAATTCAAATCTGGCTTTAGACATGTACTGACTGTTAGCCTGGACAAGTCACTATACCCTTTTTGCTTCAGTTTCATCATATATAAAATGATTTGAAAAAGGAATGGAAAGTCATTCCAGTACTTTTGCCAAGAAAATCCCAAATGGGTTCATGGAGACACAACTATACCGGACACAACTGAAACAATTACACAACAACAAAAGGTACATGGGTAAGTAGATACATAGATAGATGATAGACAGATGGATGGATGGATGGATGGATGGATGGATGGATGGATAGGGGATGGATAGATAAGTAGATAGATGAATGGATAAGTAGATAGATGGATGGATGGATAGATAAGTAGATAGATGGATAGATAGGCAGATAGATACATAGATGGATGGATATGTATAAATGGATGTATAGATGGATAGATGGATGGATGGAAAGAGAAAGAGATAAGTGAATGGATAGATGGATGGATAAGTAGACAGTCAGATAGATAGATACATGGATATGTACAGATGGAGAGATAGATAGCTGTAATGTCCTGTCGTCTCTCGACTGTAATCCTTCTCTGGGAGGAGGCTTCTTTTCTGTGAATCCCTTTCTCTGTGAGCAGGTTTCTTGGGAGGTTTCTGGAGCCTCCAACCAGAGTGAAGGTAGAATCTCGAATCCCCTTCTTCCTGAATCCTGGCTCTGAATCTCCTCGAGCTTCTCTGAAGTTCTCTCCGGAAGACTGCCTTCCAAACTCAATCTCCTGGGAGGCAGCCTTGGTGGCTCCTTATATATCCTCCCAGAGAATGGGCTTGTGGGTACTCCCAGGGGCTTGTGGGAACTCCTATAGCCAATGGACTAACTTCTTTTAAAGGTTTGAACTAAAGGTGTGAATTCTAAGCTAGAGAATTGTTAAGTACCAACTTAGCACCTAGTAAGAACCTAACAGATAGATGGACAGATAGACAAATAGACAGAACATTTATTAAGTATTTAGTATGATAAATTTAGCATTTTGATATACCAGAAAATATTGGCAAAACTTAGGAAATCCAATCACCTGCTATTAGTGACATCTTGTAGTGCTTTACCTGAAATTATAGCCAGGATATAAGGACTCAATGGTGGTCCTGTCATCAAGACGACGGAAACTATATTTTGGGCGGCAGGAATGGAACCATCGGTCTAAGTTGCAGTCCCAATAGATCTCAATGCCCATAATTCCACCCTGGAAACACGAAACATGAGATAACATTAAAAACTTCAGAGCAAAGTTCACTTCACTATCATCAATACTAGACATCAGCTAAACTGGTCCACACTCTCCCACCAATAGTGTTGAGGTTTTCTATTATCCATATCTTTGCTCCTTTGCTTTTTTTTTTATTGATGTGTCTTCTATATTGTTCTCTGACTAGCTAAATTCTAGCCATCCTTCCAGACCCAACCCAAAGAATACAATCCAAAGGGATTCTTTCCTTCCACAAGCATTTATTATTTACTCTGCTCATTTAATATTAACTGTTGCTATTTAATATTATTAATGACCTTTCTTGTTTGTATATTTCCTAGTCTTCAACTCAATATAAGATCCTTGAGGCCAGAGATTGTATTTTACTCTGTACTCTCTAAGCCCCTAAGTACAGTTGGTATTCAATATAACTAAATGAACATTCACAGGGAATGTTGTAAGGGGGATTCTTTTTGTAGTGGGGAGTGGATTAGGTAACTTCTGAAATTTCTTCCAACTTTTGAGGTTCTATGTCTCTGTGCTAAATGTTTGTTGATTGACACCTTACTTGAAGATTAAAATAGAAATTCAAGGCTTCTTGGGTGCAGTGAATGGAGCCTCCCCAGCTGATCACTGAAGCAAATAGGTGGTTTCATGCACAGAGTATGCAAGCCTGGACTTAGGAAGACTCATCTTCCAGAATTCAAATCCAGCCTCAGAAATTTACTAGATGTGTGGCCCTGAGCACTCAATCCTGTTTGCTTTAGTTTATTCAGCTGTTAAATGAACTGGAGAAGGAAATGGCAAACTACTCTTATATCTTTGTCAAGAAAACCCCAAAAGCGATCATGAAGAGTTGGATGCAACTGGAAAAACTATGAACAAGAACAAAAACTGATCATTATTTAGAGAGTACATGAAGTACACATTATATTAGTGGATATCACATTAGTGGATATTTTATCACCTTAATGGATGATTTTATTCAGTCGTGAAGGGCTTTTCATGACCTCTTTGGGATTTTCTTGGCAAAGATACTGGAGTGGTTTGTCATTTCCCTCTCCAGCTCATTTTCCAGATGAGGAAACTGAGGCAGAGTAAAATGTCATCCTCAAGGTCACATAAGTATCTAAGTATCTAGGTAAGTATCTAAGAACAGATTTGAATTCGGGTCTTCTTGACTCCAGGGCCCGCACTTTAACCATTGTACCATCTAGATGCAAAGAATTACAGTTGAATACAAGGGAAAATACTAGCCCTATAAAGCAATCGATTAGTATTTATTAATACTATATGACAAATATCTATTCTAAGTGCTGGGGATATAAGACCAAAAGTCAAATAGCATGTGCCACCAATTCTAATAGATCCTATTTCTGGAGAAACTACCATTCTCTAAATCCCTTGGTTTGGGTATTACAAGGACAGGAAGATGTTCAGTCTTAAGAATGAATAGATGGATAGATGAAAAATAGTACTTTTAAGAGCTTTTTAGGTGCCATATTTTCATGAAGTCATTCCTCGAATTGCTGTTGCCCTTCCTTCCAAACTCTCTTGTTTTAACTACTTTGTGTGTATACACATTAACTTTATATTTATACCCCATACCCTGTTTTTACATATTTGTCGCTCCCATTAGAATGTAACCTCTTTATGAATTGGGATTGTCTCATTCTTTGTATACTTGCAGTTCCTAGCATAGTGTGTGATACATAATATGCACTTAAGAAAGAAAAGAAAGAAAGGAAGGAAGGAAGGAAGGAAGGAAGGAAGGAAGGAAGGAAGGAAGGAAGGAAGGAAGGAAGGAAGGAAGGAAGGAAGGAAGGAAAGAAGAAAGAAAGAAAGAAAGAAAGAAAGAAAGAAAGAAAGAAAGAAAGAAAGAAAGAAAGAAAGAAAGAAAGATAGAAAGAAAGAGAGAAAGATAGAAAGAAAGAAAGAAAGAAAGAAAGAAAGAGAAAGAAAGAAAGATAGGAAGAAAGAAAAAGAAAGAAAGAGAGAGAGAGAAAGAAAAAGAGAAAGAAAGAAAGAAAGAGAGAGATAGAAAGATAGAAAGAAAGAGAGAAAGATAGAAAGAAAGAAAGAAAGAAAGAAAGAAAGACAGAAAGAAAGAAAAAAGAGAGAAAGAAAGAAAGAAAGAAAGAAAGAGAAAGAGAGAAAGAAAGAAAGAAAGAAAGAAAGAAAGAAAGAAAGAGAGAGAGAAAGAAAGAAAGAAAAAAGAAAGAAAGAAAGAAAGAAAGAAAGAAAGAAAGAAAGAAAGAAAGAAAGAAAGAAAGAAAGAAAGAAAGAAAGAAAGAAAGAAAGAAAGAAAGAAAGAAAGAAAGAAAGAAAGAAAGAAGTAAAAAGAGGAAGGGAGGGAGGAAGGAAGGGAGAAAGTTCATTGATCCATTAAGATCCATTGTCCATTGATCAATAGCAGCCAAGCATGATGCTGGGAGCTAAAGATACAAGGGAAAAAACTGAATTAGTTCCTGGGCTCAAGAAGCTTACACTCTAATACAGCAGACAATAGATAGAGGGCAGTGCCATTCAATTACCCGAATTCAATTCTATTCCTAGTCCTTAGTTTCAGGAGGACTGTTCCAGATCTTACGTAGATAATTAAATCAGTTTTGCACGTCTTAAAGCACCATATTTATGTATTTATGATAATAATGATGATGAGGA